>NC_056744.1:1429679668-1429694668 GCF_019279795.1 Protopterus annectens | reverse complement strand
TATATATATATATATCTACATATATATATATATATGGGTCTAATGTTAAAACATTGAAAGTGCAGTTCATCGAACTGTACTTTCACAAACCCACTTTAGCGAAAGTGCATAACATCAAACATGCACTTTCCCTAAAGTAAACAAAACAAAATTAAAAAATGCACACAAACAAAAATGTAAACACTACTATGCAGGGGGGCAAGCCCCCTGTACCCCCCCACACCTCCCTACTTTAATATTCTAACTCCGAGATCGCACTACAGTGGGGAAAAGGGAATATTCCCTTATCCCCACTGTACCGCGCTCTCCACGAAAGATTTGTTAGTTGTACAGCAACAGAATATGTTGATGTACAACTAAAAAAACATTCAAACTGCATGTTTTTTCGTTTTTTACTTTGTTTTAGCGAAAGTGCATATTCGATGTTATGCACTTACGCTAAAGTCATTTCGTCAAAGTGCAGTTCGATTAACTGTATTTTTGACATTCTGACAAGGACCGATATATATATATATATATATATATATATATATATATATATATATATATATATATATATATATATATATATATATAAATATATTATATATGAACTATGTATAGACTTGTTCTGGATAGTATGGGACAAGTATTTCTGAATGTGGAGACGAAATTAAGAAAAACATTTGATTTTCATGTTGTGTTTGAGAATGAATGTAAGGGAATATAAATGTCACAGCAGAGTTTTCGTCTGTGTATGTGTGCATGTATGTATGTATGTATATATGTGTGTGTGTGTGCATGTATATATATATATATATATATATATATATATATATATATATATATATATATATATTAATGTGTCTATGTCACAACTGTGAATGATCAAAAGATCAAATGTTGTTATATCGAACCCAAAACATCGAAATCTAAAAAGAGCGAACAACCAGAACAGTGATTTTTTTTTTCCCCAGGGAAAAAAAATCACTTTCCCAAAAAAAAAAATACACTAAACACTATTTTCTTTGCCCCTCCCACACTCCCCACACCCCCTGCTTAAATATACCAACTCCGAGATTGCACTACAGTGCCAAAAACGGCAAAGTGATGGAAGCGGCCAAGCAACTTCTTTCCCAGGGAAAGAATTTGCTTATATGCCGCTTCGTCATTTTGCATTTTCGGCATTTGAAGATCGACCAAGACGCATTCGACAGAATGCGTCTTCGGTCTTCTGATTGGAACCCTATATATAATATAAATAAATATATATATATATATATATATATATATATATATATATAATATGTGTGTGTTTATGTGCAAGTGGTTAAGGGAATCTATGACCATTTGGATGTAATTTTAACATTTTGTTAAAATGTAATTATTGGGAGAAATGTATGGAAGGGATAGTCCTTGGAATCTAATTAGTGAAGAAAACAAGAAGATTAATTATATGTTTGATGTCAAGAGAAGGTTGAGATGGAGATTAACATGTTTAAGGGAAATCTTAAAGAATGCATATTGGAAAGGAATAGTTTAAACTAAATATCTGCATACGGACTATATTTTCATATGCTGAGATTGAAATGGGTCCGATGAGATCAGTGCTTTACCCTCGTTATCGAATTCAAAATAAAACGATCTGTTCATTGACTGAGTTGGGGGGGGGTGAAGCTATGATTATCCTTTAAACTGGTTAAGTTATTTATTATGGAATTTTAAGATGACGATATGCTTTTCCAGAAATCTTAGTAAGAAAAAGTTAGTTGAATGTCCTTCTTGAATAAGAGTGCATAGATTTTGCTAGTATAAAAGAAGGGATATGATTTTGGATAAAGTGATTCTGGGTTTCAAGTTAATACCAAATGGCTGTGATGGATAAACATGCTGCAGGGGTGGCATTGTACTTCAGTAAAGGGATAGAATGCACCAGGCAACTATGCTGCATAATGATCATGGCAGGGAATATAGAAATGCTGACTTTAAAGCTGCAGATGATTTACAAATGTATATCTTACTCCAACAGAATAAATTGTGTACTTTTATTCCATGTTTATTTTTTGTTAAATTTTCAGTGTGTAAACAAAATCCAATTTAAAAAGCAAGCAAGTCAGGCAAAATATGCAAGGAGAATTAAAAAAAATGCAAAAATATTTGAAGGCAAAGTTGTACAAAAACAGTAAATGGACATAACATAAAGATCCAGGTCCAGCTTGGATATGGCCTCTAATTCAATGTAAACATCTGCATAATGCTTTCCAGTTCATTAGTTTCTTTTTAAATTTAACATGAAATACAGCTTGTTTGCATTTACATACTTGATTATGTAGGAGGTAAATCTTGCCAATGAAATCTCTTGAGGATTAGTTCACTGAGTTGTATATAAATCAGGTAGTGCTATAAACACTAGTGCATTAGCTTTTCATTAGACATCCAACCCACACAAGGCACACTGCTGCCAGGACAAATTCTGTGCTATTAGCAGTGTTAGTGTCAGAATTCTACACCATCTGCAGAAAAAATCCTCAGACTCTTGGCAAGGAACTGAAATGCATTAAAAATGGTTGATTAGTTCATAGGAGATTACTAGACTAATGGCTCAAGAGCCCTTACAAGCCTAGCCATTATTACCAAGATTTATCCAGTTGTGACTGATTCCCACCAATACAATGGCCTTAGCTTTGTGACTGCTCTTAAAGCACACTGTAATATTTATGGGAGCAATAAGCTGGAGTTTGTTGAAAGGGTGAAAAAGTTTGCTGACATTTTATTTGCCAGACTGGCACTTGATGACCTGGTGTCATCTGTTGTCAAGTTTCCCTTTGATATTGTCTACATCAAGAACCTTCTACCAGCTCTGCACTTTTCTGTGGTTGTGCATGCTTTGATCAGTTGTTATTTTGGACTGTTGCATGTCCCTTTACCCAAGGCTTCCTAACTGTAAACTGGAATGATTACCACTTGTTCAGAACTTTTGCAGCCTACATTTTATTGTTAATGTATTTAGCCCAAGACAGTGTGTTCCCGTTATCTGAAGGAGAAAGTTGGTGTATGAATTTTATGAGTATTGTATTGTTTATTCATTTGTATGTTTTGTAGCACTGGTTGTATATCTGCTCATTGCAGTTTTGCTTCATGGTAATGATGCTTGGCATAAGCACTTTAATGAACTTGAGACATGGCAGTGAGATGGTCATGGATGGAAGAGTACCTCTGATAGGGAGCCTGAGAGCTTGAGGAACCTAATTTCAGTGTATCTGGTTAGCAGAAGTTAACAACTTGGATTAAGTTGTAGCCATCAGGAATCGAAAATCTGGCAAAATCTGGGTAATAATGGCAGACTTATAATGGCTGCTGAGCCGTTAGCCTTACCCATTTAGGTTCATGGAAGATTACTAGACTGACCGGATGGTTAAGAAAATGTGTGTGGATCAATGGAAAAGTATGTCCACTTTCCCTTCTGTCCTTTCCAGACTGTGTGTCTGTAATATGTGACAACAGAAGTGTATATTGTTGTGTGATACTGTTATAACTATTTCTCCTTGTCAAATGCTACTAACAGGTAATATGCTGAGTCTACCCATAATGACGTGCTGTAACTTGAAAGTACTTTGCTTCTGTGAAACAATTTTAAATGCAATAAAGCTGTTCAGGACCAGCTATCTATTACAGTAAATAATTCATTTTTCATTGCACAGCTTTTATCTAGAAGTATGGCTTCCAGGTCCTGGGATGTAATCATTCCACTGTACTCTATTCTCTTCAGGCGGATTATTGAATGCAATGCCCCATTTAATAAGTACCTGTCCAAGCAGTTGTCATAAATGGAATGACCACAATGCTTTCTTACTAAAAATCAAGGGCCTAAAGTGCAAAAACTATGTAGAGTCTCAAAACCTTGTGTCTTTTCTTGGTATGATATAAACTACAGAGGCACATAGGTGGTAATCCATTAAGTACAGAAGAAGTAATTAGGGACCTGGGGACCCAAGTTGATAGCAATCTCTCATTTGACAACCACGTGGCCAAAGTGGTTAGAAAAACATTTTATATAGCCCACCTAATCATGAAGGGATTCACATCTAGATTAGGGGAGGTCATCGTGCCTCTTTACTCATCCCTCATCAGGCCCATAATCGAGTACAATGCCCCTTTTGGGATGTACCTTACCAAACACCTGCAGCAACTGGAAAGACCCCAAAAGTACCTCCCCAAGAGGATCAAAGGGCTCAAATAGATGCCATATGCCGCCCGGTTAAAGAAACTCCAGCTCTACTCAGTGGCATACCGCCTGCTCAGAGGCGACCTGTGCCTGACGTATAAAGCCATGTCCAACCTGGAATTAAGGGACATGCTGCACCTCAAAAAATCCAAATCCCATCGAGCTACACACTCGAGAGATTTGATCCTCAGCACTGAAATAAATAGGACATGCTGGAGGGACAGATTCATAACCCAGAGGCTCCCTTCACTCTGGAATAAAATCCCAGTCCAGGTTAGGCAGAGTCCCTCATTGACTCTCTTCAAGAGGAATCTTGATGAGTGGATGGGAGATCGTAGGTTTACCCCGGGTATCACTTCTGTGTCACTGTTAGACAGAGGCACAGTATACTAACCTCAAAAAAGGGCACAGCAAAATTACTTTAAAATGGGTGGCGAAAGCCAAACATACTCTGGCTAGGCTTATAAATGCCCTAGGGCAGATAGCCTAGTATGAACCTATGAACCTATATATATATATATATATATATATATATATATATATATATATATACACACACATGCCCATTTTATATAAATATATATATATATATATATATATATATATATATATATATATATATATATATATATAGGGTCTATATTATAACATTGAAGTTTCACAACTTCGAATGTTCTAATATTGGCCCCTATTCAGCGAATGTTGAAAATAGTGAAGCTACAGAAATGGACAACCAAATTCTTTCCCTGGGGAAAAATTTGGTTGTCCATTTCTGTTGCTTCACTATTTTCAGCACTGTGGTGGAAAGTTACGGGTCGGGTTCAGGTAAGTGTGCGATTGGGCATGGCTTAGGTGAGTTAAGGTTAGGGCGCAGGTCAGGTAAGTGTGCGATTGTGTGGATGTGATGGTTAGGGCGGGTTAGGTGAGTTAGGGTTAAGGCACTGGTGAGGTGAGTGTGCGATAGTGACGGACCTTAGGTTTAGGGTTTGGGTTAAGGTAAATGGATAGTTAGTTAGTTAGTGGTGTATGTACAGTTTAGTGTAGGGTTAGATGTAAGATTTTAGGTGTATGTGTGTGGATTGCTGTTTGTTTGGTGTGCTTGTGTTATGTGTATGTGTTTTGGAACAGCAAATTTTTTCCCTAGGAAAAAATTTGCTGTTCTGCATGTTTGATGTTGTCAGCGTTCGCTGAATAGGGGTTGATATTAGAACATTCGAAGTTGTGAAACCTCGATGCTCTAATATAGTTCCATATAGATATATATATATATATATATATGTATATATATATATATATATATATATATATATATATATATATATATATATATATATACACACACACACACACACACAAGTTCATTTATTCTATATACATTTTATACATACGTATATACATATATATGTCTATACACACAGTATATATGTATGTATCTATATATATATATATATATATATATATATATATATATATGTATACAGCTCTAGTACTTTTGATCGACAGATCAAAAGTCCGAATCCATAATTACCGAACATACTTTACAGAAAGCGCTTTCACCGAAAAAGTGCTTTCATTAAAGTATGTTTAAAAAAAAAAAAATTAAACCTACTGCTATGCAGGGGGCAAGCCCCACTGCACCCCCCCTACTTTAATATTCTCACCATGAGGTCATACTACAGTGGGGAAAAGGGAATTTTCCCTTACCCGCACCGTAGTATGACCGGCACAAGAAGCATACTTACCAGAAAGTGCTGCTTCGGTGAACAGCACTTTCGGTTAAGTATGCTCGGTGATTTATGTTTTGGTGGAAAGTGCAGTTGGGGATCTGTATGGATCCCATATTTATAGGTTTACTATCAAAACAGCGAACATCTCAAAGTAAACAGGTCAAAAATGTGGTTTAAATGTTCAATGTGCTGCACATTAATTAGCTGACATTGCCAAATCGAAATATCAAACATTACACATGAATAGATATTTATATATACATATACATATACACACACACATATATATGCATATATATATATATATATATATATATATATATATATATATATATATATATATGGGTCGACTTCATTTGATCAAAAGACCATTTGACCTAAACCCATTTCAAGGCATAAAACTGGTATTTGTCCCCTTCCCCAATGTCGTGCGTCCCTGGAGTTGGTATATATAGTTGGGGTGTGTGTGTGTATATCTATATATATATATATATATATATATATATATATATATTTATATAAATATGCACACACACACACACACACACACACACACACACACACACACACACAGACACGTGTGTATATTTAGATATATGTATGTATATAGATACAGATATAATTTTATATATATATATATATATATATATATATATACACATATATATGTATGCACACACACTCATACACACACACACACACACACATATATATATATATATATATATATATATATATATATATATATATATATATATATATGGGTCTACTTCAGAAGATTGACAAACCAAATGAATGAATCTCAAAATACTGAAAAAAATTTTAATGCGGGGGCAAGACCCTCTGCACTCCTCATGTAGAGGACTGAGCCCCCACACCCCTTGTTAATTATATGTACCAACTCCAAGATGGCACAACAGTGGAGAAGGGGCAACTTCCATCATTCAGTATTTTGAGTTTTCAGTATTTTGAGATTCAGTCGTTTTTGGTTTGTCAGTCTTCTGAAGTAGTAGTATGTATATGTATATGTATATGTATATATATATATATATATATATATATATATATATACATATATATATATATATATATATATATAATATACATATATATATATATATATATATATAAAATTAACCGCAGTCAAAAAAATTGAACGAAGAGAAGAAATTTTAACTAAGAAATGAACTTCGTGACAATAAAAGCATTCAATAAAATAGTAAATAACACCAACAACTCTTGTAGAACTTTAGCGCTTTCGTCTTATTTATTATCAAGACTTCTTCAGAAAGACATGTTTCGTAAGTATGAGCAACCATTTTCACTTTCTTTATATACATTAGTTCTAGCAGGCCATTTAAATTAACAACAGTTCCTTTCCAATAGAAAAGTGTGAACAAGCAGGGTGCTGTGTGCATTTTCATTAACATTACAATTGCAGTTACATAAGGCAAATTGGTCAGACAGTAATAGCCTTGTGGTGCCGTGTGCATACTAAAAGGGATCATGTGCAAAAAGGGATCGTGTGCAAAAAAGGGGATGCTGTGCAAAAATGGATCGTGTTCAAAAAAGGGATTGTGTGCAAAAAGGGACTGTGTGCAAAAAGGGATGTTGTGCAAAAAAAAAAAAAAAAAAAAAAAAAAGGTTGGGGGGAGTAAAAGGTCTGACAAAGTTACTTGGGACATCCCCAAACTTCTGTTTCAAACGAACCTCTTCTTTTGGTGGTGCGTTCGAGAGGAATAAAAGCCCATCCCCACAGAGCGAAGTATCGACAGAACCTGGAATGTCTGACTGCGGCAAGTGTGTTGCCTGTATACACATACGAAAAAACAACAATGTCACCTTCCCGCACTGCAACAGAACTGTCAGTCTACATGACCACTATGACTGCAACACAAAAAATGTAGTCTACTGTGCTTTCTGCGAACACTGTGATAATTTCTATATCGGCAAACGAACAGGAAGCTGAGTAGCCGATTAAAGAACACACTGCAGCAATACACAAACAGGACAGTTTGAATGCCTTGGCTAAACACAGTACTATTTGCCCAAACTTCACAGGATTCAAATTCACAGTGCTGGAAAAAATAACAGAATTTGTAGGGGACATGGACACATTCCTGCAAGTTCGGGAATTAAAATGGCAGATAGAACTGAGAGCTGATGTCTATACAGGTCTCAACGAGACACTGAACATTAAATGTGCACTTAAATGGTATAGAGATTGAAATGTGATAGGGTTTGAAGAACTGTGCAAGAGGGTTTGAAGAATTGTGCAAGTAGATTTAATGTGTTTATGGATTTACAACTGTGCAAGTGAATATAATGTGTTTCCTCTCTCTCTCTCTCTCTCTCTCTCTCTCTGACTTTTGACTCCCCCATACCCTCTACACACATGCTCCCAATCACCAGGCTAGCCCCCGCTGACCCCACCAACTATACCCCCCGGTCTCACATTTTCACGCAGCCATTCAAGGGGTGATACCATCCAAACCAGCCCATGGGTGGTACCATCTGCACTGACAGTCTTCTGGGGGACACTGTTATTCATAGGCTCCTTGTCATGGGCGGCCCCCTAACAGCCCCCCCTCAAGTCCACACCGCATTCTTCCCACTCCCCCATCAGGTGGCATACCCACACATTTCTCTACACACACACCGATGCCAAAGCATAGTAGGACTGTCTACCTGACTCCTCCACCTTCCTCTGTTCCCTTCTTTACTTACCTTTGGAGGCAAACACTCATAAGTTATGTGTTTATATTAGAATCATCACAGCATGACTGTCATCTTTCCTGGTTCCCCCAACCTTTTTTTTTTTTTTTTTTGCACAACATCCCTTTTTGCACACAGTCCCTTTTTGCACACAATCCCTTTTTTGCACACGATCCATTTTTGCACAGCATCCCCTTTTTTGCACACGATCCCTTTTTGCACACGATCCCTTTTAGTATGCACACGGCACCACAAGGCTATTACTGTCTGACCAATTTGCCTTATGTAACTGCAATTGTAATGTTAATGAAAATGCACACAGCACCCTGCTTGTTCACACTTTTCTATTGGAAAGGAACTGTTGTTAATTTAAATGGCCTGCTAGAACTAATGTATATAAAGAAAGTGAAAATGGTTGCTCATACTTATGAAACATGTCTTTCTGAAGAAGTCTTGATAATAAATAAGATGAAAGCGCTAAAGTTCTACAAGAGTTGTTGGTGTTATTTACTATTTTATTGAATGCTTTTATTGTCACGAAGTTCATTTCTTAGTTTATATATATATATATATATATATATATATATATATATATATATATATATACACATATATATACATATATATATATATAGGTTTACCATGACAATGTCGCCGTGCACTTGCACGGCTATGAAGTATTCGAACATCAGATGTTCGAATACTTCATAATGCGGCAGGTCATCTGAGCGAATGTTGTAATTGCGAATGGACTGTGCATTCGGAATAACAACGTTCGCTCATGAGCGGATCGTACAGTGCGGACAGGAAATACATCCCTTTCCTCACTGTAGTGCGATCTCGGAGTTGGAATATTAAGTTGGGGGTGTGGGGCACAGCCCCCCTGCGTGTGTTTAGGTTGGGTAGTTCTGTGTATTTGGCAGGGTGCGTGCTCTGTGTTGCCGTAAATGTCGCGGCGACATTTTCGAATACAGCATTGTTTTCGGGTTTACAATGTTTCGAAAATGTGAATTTTCGATCCATAAATTCGAAAATAAAGACATGATTTATTTTTATTTTCGAATTTATGATAGTAAACCATATATATATATATATATATATATATATATATATATATATATATATATAAATATATATATGTATATATATATAGTTCCACTTCATAATCACAAAATACTGAAATCTCGAATTTCAGTATTTCGCAACCACCCACACTACAAAAAGTACAGTTTTGTACCTACCATAAATGTAGATGTTCGAGGATCCACATTGCTGCAGTCCTAACTATTGGGTAGTCCGCTGTCCAGTCGGCCCGAATACCAAAGTATATGGCTGACGTCGGTCAGGGCGCATTAGACTGACGTCAGTACGTCAGGGTACTAATGCGCATGACCGACGCCATATCCTCAGTCTTTTCTTGCCCCAGATGTCAGAAGACCCTAAAAAGACAAGGCCCAATATACCTGCACCAAAAATATGTACAATATATACAAAAATATCAGCATATAACCTCACCTACACAACCACCCCTAAACACAGAGGGGAAGGAGGGAGGGTAAATTGGACTGCAGCAATGTGGATCCTCGAACATCTACATTTATGGTAGGTACAAAACTGTACTATGTTCTTCATTCCACATTGCTGCAGTCCTAACTATTGGGTAGAATCCCAAAGCAGAGGTAAGGGAGGCTGGCAAATCATAAAGAAGCAGGAGCTGACAACATGCCTTGCAAAATAGCTGTGGCAAAACCAGCCCTAGACTTAGAGTAGAGAGGAAGGTGATAATGCTTAGAGAAAGTATGCACTGAACTCCAAGTAGCTGCCTCCAAAATATCCTTAGTTGCCACCCCTTAGAAATGCTGTTGAAGTGGCAGTAGCCCTAGTGGAATGAGGCCTAATCCCAGCTGGAATCTCCTTGCCATGATGGGAATAACAAAATGCAATGCAAAACCCAATCCACCTAGAAATAGTTTGTTTTGACACAGGCTTGCCCTGCGAACTCAAAGCAAAAGAAACAAACAACTGCTGAGACTGCCTAAAATCCTTAGTCCTGCTTAAATAATAACGCAATTGCCTGTGTACATCTAAAGTATGCAAAATCTTCTCCCCTTTATTTTGGGGGTCTGCATAAAAGTAGGCAAATGAATAGTTTGGTTTAAAGCCACACTAGAAACCACCTTAGGCATAAAGGAAGGATTAGTACGTAATGATACCCTATCCTTATGGAAAATCAAAAGGGCTCTACTGCCATAAGGGCCTGCAACTCAGACACCCTTCTTGCAGAAGTAATAGCCAACAGAAAAGCAGTCTTCCATGACAAGTATTTCAATTCAGCAGTAGCCGCAGGCTCAAAAGGTTGTAGAGTAAGTTTTTCCAACACAAAATTGAGATCCCAAGCAGGAGTAGGAGCTCTCATTGGGGTCTTATATTCTTTGCCCTCTAAGAAACTGCTTGAACAAAGGATGCGAAAACAATGGTGGGTCACAATCATAGTGAGCTGAAATTGCTGCAGCATGAATCTTAATGGAAGAGAAGGACAAACCTTTGTCCAATAACTCAGTAAGATATTGAAGAGCCACACTCAAATTAGGCTCAGAAATCTCCAAATTCTTTGCTGTACTCCAAAATAAAAATCTCTTCCATTTTTCTCGTACACTTTCCTTGTACTAGGTCTTCTAGCTTCCATAATCACATTTAAAACTTGTTGAGGAAGTTGAGACCTGCTGTGTTTCAACACAGAATATGCCAGGCTGTCAGATGAAGAGAGTGAAGCTTGACATTGAGCAGATGACCGTCCTTCTGAGATAACAGATGTGGAATCAAAGGTAAAGGCCATGGAGGCTTCCTTACCAGACTCCTTAGTAGTGGGTACCAGTGTTGCCGAGGCCAATCTGGAGCTATTAAAATCATCCTTGGCTTGTCTTGTCTGACCTTTAAGAGCACCTTTGGAAGAAGAGGCAGAGGTGGAAAGGCATACACATGAAGATTTTTCCAACTGAAAGAAAGAGCATCCACTTTCCAAGCTGTGTGATGAAACCCCTTTGTGCAAAACTTTGGCAGCTGGTGGTTTAGTGGAGAAGCGAACAGATCTATGTCTGGAGTTCCCCATGACACTGTCAATTTCTGAAATACATGAAGATCCAGTTTCCACTCGTGGGGATCCATGATTTGTCTGCTTAACACATCTGCTAAGGAGTTCTGTGCTCGGCAGAAACCTTGCCTGAAGAGTTAGTTGCAAGCTGAGCGCAGTCTCCCATAAAATCATTGCTTGCCTGCATAGAGGATAAGAATGTGTTCCCCTTGTTTGTTGATGTACCACATGACAGTTGTGTTGTCTGTTAGAATCAACACCTGCCCTGGAAGAAGTAACTCCTTGAAAGCCATTAATGCAAACTGGACTGCTAACATCTCCTTCATGTTGATATGTAGATGCTGTAGTCTGGCAGGCCACTTGTCTTGTATCCACTTTCCATTTAGATGAGCTCCCCAAGCAATGTCCGAGGCATCTGTCGTTAAAATCTGACTCGCCTCTGGCCGGGTCACAGAGAGTCCCTTGTTTAGGTGACATTCCTGAGCCCACCACAAAATTCTTTTTGAAGGCAAGGTATTATTTGAATGACAGTGTCCAAATCCTGGCAGTGCTGTGTCCATACATTTTGAGATACCATTGCAGCTTCCTCATATGCAGTTTGGCATTGGGAAGCACCAGAATACAAGATGCCATGAACCCTAATGCTTGAAGGACTGTCCTTGCAGTCAGCACGGACTGATGAGATAGTTGATGGAAGTAAAGGGATAGACTCTTTTGTTTGTCCGGGGTTAAAAGGCCATCTGGGCTGCTGTATTCAGTCTCACACCCAGAAAGCACATGTCTTGAGAGGGTACTAGACTGGACTTTATTTCGTTCACAGAATACCCTAGGCATCTTAGCACTGCTATAACATATTCCAGATGCTGTAGAAGGTCTTCCTTTTCTTGAGCCAGAATCAGGCAGTCGTCCAAGTAAGGATAGATTTGAATTCCTTTTAGCCTGAAGTAAGCTATCACTGGAGCCAGAACCTTTGTGAATACTCTGGGCAGTAGATAAGCCAAAGGGCAATGCAGAGAACTGATAATGAGAATTTCCAGCTCGAAACGCAGATACTTCCTGCAAATTAGTCTTATAGGCACATGAAGGTAAGCTTCCTTGAGATCTAAAGTTACCATCCAGTGATCCTTGCCCAGCAGAGGTAAAAGCTGTTGTAACGTCAACATCTTGAACTTGGGAATGTCCAGATAAGTGTTGAGGATAGATAAATCCAAAATCGGTCTCCACGTGTTCCCCTTCTTTGGTACTAGGAACAGGCGAGAATAAAATCCTAGGCCCCTTTCTGATACGGGGACTGGCTGAATGGCCCCTATTTGGAGTAACAGAGAAATTTGCTTGTGAGCCTCTTTCCTTTGTGGAGGAGGAACGTCTGGCATGCCTTTGAAAGGGGCAATGTATGGAAATAAAACCTGTAACCGTGGTGAATGATATCCAACACCCATCTGTCTTGAGTAATTAAATCCCAATTTTCTTTGAAAAGAGACAGTCTTCCTCCCAAAGGAGCTGCCAGACGAGAATCTACTGGCAGCTGAAAAGGCAGGTCATTGGGTCTGTTTACGAAAGGACTGACCCCTGCCCTCACCAGAAGTCTGAGCAGGTGAACTCCCTGTTCTAGGCCTAAAAGAACCTTGAGCTCTGCCCCTACCACGTCTAGACCTACCCCTAGACTGGGAATCATAAGCAGGATATGTCCATCCCTTAGTAGGCCAATTTCTACTAAACTTCGGTGGCTGCACCTGCAAAAATCTTTAACAGTTTGCATAGACTTAGCTTTGTCCTCCATTTTCTTTAAAACTGCTTCCACAGGCGAACCAAACAACACATCAGACTGTAAAGGAGCATCCAAAATCCTTGTCTTAACATGCTCAGCTAAATTCTGATCCCTCAACCAGGCATGCCTGCGAAGAACAGAACTAGTGGCAGCCACCCTCGAGGAGGCCTGTACAGCATCAAAACCACATTGCAAAGAATGCTTACCCACTTGTTCAGACACATGAACTAAATCCAGCAACTCTTTACACTCAATACCTTCCGCCAAAGCATCCACCTTAGATTTCAATTGTGAAAGGAGATAATTTTGATATTTTAGCATGTGAAACTGACAATTCAACGCCCTCATGGCTAAAGTGGAAGAAGTATACACTTTCTTTCCCCATCTATCCAAAGCCCTTGCCTCTTTATCAGTGGGAACAGGGTTTTTAACCACAGAGGCCTTAACACCTTTAGGTCCCTGAGAAACAGTTTCCGGGTCTGCCCTAGGACTCTTAAAAGATACTTATGAGCTTCAGGCACCCTATAGTACCTATCAGGTTTAACAGGAGCAGGAGGCAAAGAATCAGGATTCAGGGAAGCCTCTGCAAAAACATCTTCCACCACATTCAACACAGGAGGTATAGCTAAGGGCCTATGCTGGGGTAAAAACAAGAATTCCCTAAGCCTTTTCCTGGAATCAGAGTAATCCTGGCCTTCCCATTTAAAGTGCTCCCTCATGGAATGCAGAGTCTCTGAAAATGAGAAATCCTCAGGAGGAGAAGCTGTAGGAGTGGAATCATCCACATCAGAATCAGAATAAGGAGGATACTCCTGCAAATCTTCATAGAAGACTCAGAAGCCTCTGAACACTGTTCAAAACTCTCAAACTCAGGTTCTACCCTAGGCCTCTTATCAGGAGGGGGCATAGAACCTCTAATCATAGTAATCAAATCTTCTGCCATTTTAAGCATATGTTTCTTAGGCACAGAACCTGAAGTGCTAGGAGAAGCCCCCACTGAAGCTAAACTTGGCCTACCTCTCAAAGAAGTTTTGGAAACAGAAGGAGAGGCTCTAACTACCTTGGGAAGAGAGGGAAGAACAGTTACCTGAGAAGCGCCCTCAGCCTGGCCTACCTCCTGAGAAGGCACATCCTGTAACAGTAAAGTCTCTGCCTGAGACTCCAAAGAAACTCCTGGCAAAACCTCTGGCTCCCCTGAGCCTTCTAAAGAACCGACGTCCGGAACTGCCGGTTCATCAACCCTAGGCTTCGCTGTTTTGTCCTTGCGCTTTTTGGACGAAGCGGGCGTCGGAGCATCCGACGGCATTTTATAATTGCAACGCTTCCCAAACACTAACCTGGCACAGTCTAACCTTCTCTTAATAGTGCGTTTGTTAAACCTAGCACAAGAGCGGCATCCAACAACGTCGTGCTCAGGCCCTAAACAAGGTATACACAAGGTATGGTAATCCTTATGAGGTATCTGTTTCCCACAAGAAATACAGTTATTCACTTT
>NC_056744.1:1429659668-1429674668 GCF_019279795.1 Protopterus annectens | reverse complement strand
TGGAAACATCTGGTGGAGCCCAGCAGTATTCACCAGTTACATGTACCCATATAGTAATGGTATGTGCTATGCTACACAATATGATCCTGCGGAAACAGCTGCAGCAGGAACAGGATGGGGCAGGGCCACACAACCCCCCCACCAATGCCAAGGCCTGTGCAGGTACAGAGAGACTCGAAGGAGGAACAACCTGAGCCTGCTCCAGTAGGCAGAAGGGTGTGTGCCCAGTATGCCCTGGCCTTGGCAAAGAGGCAACGCAGAACATATAGATTGACACAGTAGGGCCCCAGGGAATGACACCTATCTCTGACTCGCACAGACAGTAAAATGGATGCCAAACATGACACTACCTGTGCCTAACCATGTATAGGGAGTGTACTATGTGCATCCGACATAGGCAGCCATCCAGCACCATCCTCAAGTCTGGCACACCCTCAAGGTAAGTCAATCAACCTACCAATTGTCAAATGGAGTAGAATATGTTTTTACCTGTAGCTATGGTATGGATGTGAACATGCAAGGGAATTGGGTGGCCAGATGTGAAGGCAGCAGAGAGTAGACACCCATAGTGGCAGCATGAGATCTGTAACACATACTGGAGTCACCATAGTAGCCAGTACTACACAGGGTTACAAAACCCACTGCAGGAAATGGCCTGAGTGACAGGGGTGTCCATAAGAGACACACATACCAGTCAGGAAGGATCACATTCCCAGCAACAGTCTCAGCCAGCAGGACAGGTGAAGACAAACACAAACAAATGCTGCACTTTGGCCTCCGAATGTGCCCTATGGTTAACCCCTCCCCCAGACCTACACAGACAGACCACAGCAGTCCAGGCAGTCGGATGTAAGTTGTGAAGGCTAGGACGTCAGACACTAATATGCAGGTAAACAAAGCTAGGATCTGTACTACACTGGTAAGCCCTAGCCAGCAGGCTAGGTAAGACTACAGACTGAAATGGAGTACCTGACTTACCAGTACAGTCCTAGCAAATGTGTACAAGTGTCAGGTGCACCCCTCCATCCAATGTACACATAGAGTAACAGTCAGGTGTGCCCCCCCACTCCTGTGTAGAACAGTAGAAACAGTCAGGTGTCCCCCCCTGCTATGCAGAAATGTATCAACAGTCAATGGCAAATGACAGATGGATACCCTGCAGACACAGCATGCTACCCGTTGGTGTACAACAGAAGGTCAGCACTGCAGTACAAACAACCTGGACATGGTCCACACATGCAACACAGATGGCCATACTGGGCATGCTCACACACTTAGAGGAATGAAGGCAATGTCAGTCAACAACATACTGAGAGGTCATACTGGGCATGCTCACACACTTAAACACATGAAGGCCATCTCTGTAAACACCAGTGGACCAGACATATCTGGAAGTTGCAGTTCTCAGTGTGAACACATTAGTATGCACCACTCCTGCCTTCCACACACAGTGGATAGGAATGCAGACAAATATGTAAGGACAACACACTATAATAAGCCACAGGCAAACAGGCATAGATGTGTGGAAGAGGGTAACTGTAACAAGGAGCCATGTGGGCCTGTCCCAACTGGCACACAGCCTAAGGGCCCCCAACACATGAGGTGCGGATGTAACCCACTGCGGATACTAGCCACCAGTACCTGTCAGCATGACAGACTATGTGGTGTACGTGCCAGCTGTGCAACAAGACTGTACAAGGAAGCAGCCATCTAGTAGCTCTATACATGCACCTGTGACATATGATCCTGTGTGTGCCTGCATGTGGCATGTCAACCCCTACATGAATGGGGTATGGCCCATGCACACACTGCCTTCCCCATAGCAGTAGTATGACAAGCCTGCTGTGGTAATCTAATTTGAATTACACCTTTGGGAGAGCATTAGCTCAGTAAAATGCATGGCGCTTCGTATAACTGTACTGCTGTAGTGACAGAGTAGTTATGTAGTAGTACAAACTCCAGACCTGTCAATTGTGTGAGTGTGTGTTTGTGTGTGTGCCTGTCTGCCTCTGACTGTGTAGAGTGAAATGCTTGTTAGGCTACTCACACTCAGTGCAATACATATATTAAACTTTGGCAAGGCTGCTGTCACTCACCTAGACGTACACCTCCGGGAACATGATAGCCCATAATCACCGAGATGCGTCCTGTAACTGCGTACTGCTGTAGTGTGATAAACTAGTTAGGTAGGTGTTCGAACCCCAGCCCTGGCAAATGTGTGTATTTGTGTGCGAGTCTGTGTGTGTGTGTGTGTGTGTGTGTGTGTGTGTGTGTGTGTGTGTGTGTGTGTGTGTGTGTCTCTGACTGGGTAGAGAGCAATGCTTTTTAGGTTACCCACACTCCATACAATACAAATACACCACTTTGCCAAGGCTGCTGATGTTACTCATCTAGAAGTACACCTCTGGGAACATAATAATCCAGTAATCACCATGGCGTGTCCTGTAACTGCATACTGCTGTAGTGTGATAAACTAGTTAGATAGGTGTTTGAACCCCAGCCCTGGCAACTGTGTGAGTCTGTGTGTGTGTGTGACTGAGTAGAGAGCAATGCTTTTTAGGCTACTCACACTCCATACAATACAAATACACTACTTTGCCAAGGCTGCTGATGTCACTCATCTAGAAGTACACCTCTGTGAAATTAATAGCCCAGTAATCGCCATAGCACGTTCTGTAACTGCGTACTGCTGTAGTGTGATTTAGAATGGTGGTAGTGTTCCATCTCCATCCATGTCAGTTCTGGATGTGATGTGTGTGTCTCAGTGTCTGTGTATGGAGCAATGCATTATAGGCTATGCACTTGCAGTACATTACAAATGCCCTACTTTGGTAGTCCTGCTGATGTCATTAATTGTGAAATACACCTTTGGGGAAGATGAACTTCAGTAATGTCAGTGGCGCGTAATATAACTCTGTAGTGCTATAGTGTAGTAAACCAGCTAGGTAGGGGTTCTACTCCCAGACATGACAGGTGTGTGTGTGTGTGTGTGTGTGTGTGTGTGTGTGTGTGTGTGTGTGTGTGTTTTTAACTAGTGTCCTGTGTAGAGGTGGTTGTGAGTTTGTGACACCTGTGGTCAATGCGGAGGGGTTTTGCTAATCTCATTTATGGTGGCCCTACTATATATCACAATGTCAACCATACAGGGATAACAGATGTAAATGGCTGAGAGGCTGGGGTGCAAAGCCGTACTCATACATGTGACATCAAGGCCTGCCAATCACAGTTAGCAACCCCACTGTGCCTTCACATGTGACTCGCAATGGACATACCATGCCTGACAACATGGTCTGTATGAACAGATGACACTGACATCAGGAAATGCTGTTAGCATGCTATCAATGTGGGTGCAGGGTAAATCTGCTGACTAGTACCACTCCCTGCCACATGTGGTCAAGACTGGCACATCTGATGATAAGTTGTGTTCACAGTATGGGCCAGACACCCCAGGTACAGTTCCACATGTCACTGTACATGCATGTTGGATGTGTGCACATCCTAGACACCATCCAAGTCATGGACTAGGGAACACATACATGGCAAGTGATGCACAGCATTGGCCACACACAATGGTCACCCAGCTGCCTGGAAGACGGATGCAATACCCACCTGTGTGGGCAAATGCAGAAGCTAAAAGCCTGTGCCACAATGCAGACCATTGTCATGTGGGCTGATGCCAAGGTATACCCATCGCCTACCCTTGTATAGCCTGTTGGCACTGTTGGCCACCACACACCCATGCAGACATGCACCCATGCATGTCTGAACTGGACCCTGTGTGTTCGTGTGTGTGTTGTATGGTGTGTATGTTGACATCCACACGCACTACTCCCCCAGGGCACAGTGAAGCTTGCCGCCTTATGTCTAACACCCCCTCATACTCACTGCCCATACGACCTCCATATCATCTGTGTGGTGCATGTGTTCCCTGCACATTGATGTGTTGTGGCAATCCCACTAGCAATGGGTTGCACTCCTGGCCTTGCCAAGTGTGTTAATGTGTGTGCATCCCTGTGTGAGTGTGCCTGTGCTAATGCTGGCACCTGTTCATGCAGACAGGCACGTGTGCATCACCTACTGTATATCTACCATATCCATGTAGCAGATGGCACTCACCATCACATATATGTTCTGAATGCTCCCCACCAGATAACACATGTGGCACATCCAATAACAGCATTGGACTGTGATAGCACTACATAGCTGTCAGGTGTATGATACCTTGTGCTGGTAGGTGTGTGACACAAGCATGCATCGGCTTTACCCTCCCACCCCTCCCTGACATGTATTTGCCGCTGTCTGCCTCCCCCACACCCTCTCTGGTGGATGTGGAGGCCCACACCTGCATTGCTTAGGCAGCAGCATGTGTATTTAACGTGATGCTCATGATCAGCTGATGGCCTCTGCATGTATTGCAGGCCTTCTCTAGCTGACTGCATGTGGAACAGGTGTGGTAACATTCCCATAGCCAATTGCATGGAAACACACTCCTCTACCTGGGAACATCCTGGTGGTGTTGGTCCTTGTCTGTTCTGTGAGCAGGAGCTAGAACTGTCGTTTGGCAAACAGATTTTTAGATGGGTTGGGGATTTACCTCTAACAACATACACTGTGGGAAGAGGGCAACAAACAGGAGGGGTATGTGCCTGACCTGCCTAAGAACTGTAAGTGCTGCTATATTGCATGTAGAGTAAGGTTGGATTAACAGTGGTTGTCTGTATATGCCTGTCGTACATGTCGCATTACCTGCCATGTCAGTTCCATGTATATCTGGAATCCCCATCTGCAGCCTCATCTGCAGACTGGGCAGTGTTGTGCCTTTGGTGTCATGTGTTAGCCACGATGCATCTATCTGTGGAATGCAGAAGGTACTGTGAGGATTGCAGTCTGTTGATGGTGAAGGCCATGACAGTTACTGACTACATATCGCTCATTGGACATATGTTGCAACAAACCCTGTTACAATGGTAGATTAATGAGGGTATCACAGAAACATGTCTATACTGGCCCTGTGTATGTGCTGTCAGCCACACCTCTGTCAACCTTTGTACGTATGTTGTGCATGAAGTGGTGCATATGTGCTGCAGACCGTAAACAGTGTCAACATATGTGATAACATGCCAGTGATATATCAGAGTGCTACACATGTCATGTACAGTAGGGGTTACACATAATGCCATACCCTGGAAATGCTGTGGATGTTTGTACAGTACCGAGGGCTGTGTAGTAATGGTGAATGTCAGCAGAGTGTGTATTGTTAATATGTACTGTGGCCTGTGTGCAGACTGTGGTAGATGTCATTGTCCTAGCTCCCCTTCTATCTGTTGTTACATGCTGCCCCACTGTATGGTACCATATTACCTTACATGTGTGTAGGACCATACACACACATGTCCCATACCACAGACAGCCATCAGTCCGGACTGTGTAGCAGCCTAGTATATGTAGGGTCATGTTGTGAGTGGCACATATGAGAATGGTGTAGGACAGATAGTCCATATACTGTACTAGTATGCTAGTGTACCATATGTGGCTGTGGCTGTGTTCACATTGGTTGTGGTTATGCACTGTCATACAGGTGTAGCCTACCCTGTGCTGTGACATGGCTGTCCAGCCTGCTATATATGCAGGTACTGTACCATGATAACCTTAGGATGTCTGTCAGTAGCCAATGGCATATATGTTATAAGCATATGTCACCTTCCACTCACACCGTGTCTGTGACAACAATCCCAATGACAGTAGCAAATGTCTACTATTATACCAGCTATACATACCAGACATCCCCTTGCACTACTACCTTGGGACTATAGGGGCTGAGGTAGTGCTACACTCCATGTCCAGGACATATGGTGGGACGATATGTACATGCACGTATCCAGATAGCCAGTAGTACTTCCAATTACCACTGTCATGACAACCACCCACTATGAATCTCTTCATCATGTGGGCATATTCCCTGTACATTCCCTGTGTGATGGACATCCTTCCTGTGTGTGGGCATCAATGTTGCAGACAGCAGGTAGCAATACCTCTTACAGGAGTACCTGCACACTCAGGGCAGCCACATATTTGTAGGAGGATCAGGACATACAGACAGACTGTGAGTAGAATGGTGTAATGCTATGCATAGTACTGGTGTTACAGGGTGTGTGTGTGTGTGTGTGCGTGTGTGTGTGTACATATTAGTTTACCTTGGACTGCAGTCTGTCTGCATAGCTCACTACTGTGGGCCATCCTCTAGCTTGACAGAGGTGCGCCTATCACGTGTTGTCTGTCCACCACGCAGGTCCTGTGTCGGATATTACACTGGCAGTGTGTGTGTTGCGTGCTAACAGTACATGGCTATATCCATTTGTGTACCTGATGTCGTATTCCTGCATAAGGGTATGTTGCAACACATCCTGTAACACCAGCATGTTCCAGGGTGTGTTACTGCAATATTGTGGGTATGGCCCTATGTTCCTGCATTTGACCTGCACATATATGGCAGACTTAGTCCTGCTGTGATATGGGTATGGGTTGTTAGGTAATGGCCTATCATTCACCACTGCTAGCATTCCTACTATCATCCCAGTCATAGCATGGACACGCACAACATTTGTTGGCCAGAGACCATACCTGTGACAGATACATTGACATTACCACAAATAATGAAAGACCCCTAGGCCTTGACTACAGGGTGTAATTGGAGGCTGCTGAACTACATCTGATATTGTTGACTGTTACGTATCGTGCAGGCAAATCCATTGTCAAATGTTGTATGAATTGAAGGGCTTAGCCTGGACACCATACTATGATATATATCCACACTGTCTGCATCGACTGTTATGTGTGGGCCTTGCATACATCACTGGTTATATACATCAACATCCATGTGCTGTCAGTAATGGCATAAATTATTGTCTTCTTCTTCTTCTTTTGGCTGCTTCCATTAGGGGTCGCCACAGCAGATCAACTGTTTCCATTTCTTTCTGTGTTCTGCATCTTGCTCTGTCACACCAACCACCTGCATGTCCTTTCTCACCACATCCATAAACCTTATTTTAGGTCTTCCTCTTTTCCTGTTACCTGGCAGCTTTATCCTTAGCATCTTTTTCCCAATATACTCTGCATCCCTCCTCAGCACATGTCCAAACCAACATAATCTTGCCTCTCTGGCTTTGTCTCCAAACCTTCCAAACTGGGCTGACCCTCTAATATACTTATTCCTAATCCTGTCCATCTTCAACTCTGCCACGTCAAGCTCTGACTCCTGCCTTTTTGTTAATGCCACTGTCTCCAACCCATATAACATAGCTAGTCTCACTACCCTCTTGTAGACCTTCCCTTTCACTCTTACTGGTACTCGTCTGTCACATATCACTCCTGACACTCTTCTCTGCCCACTCCATCCTGCCTGTACTCTCTTCTTCACCTCTCTTCCACACTCACCATTACTCTGAACTGTTGATCCCAAGTACTTAAACTCATCCACCTTCACCACCTCTACTCCCTGCATCTTCACCATTCCTCTATCCTCCCTCTCATTCACACACATATATTCTGTCTTAGTCCTGCTGACCTTCATTCCTCTTCTCTCTAGAGCATATCTCCACCTCTCCAGGGTCTCCTCCACATGTTCCCTACTCTCACTACAGATCACAATGTCATCTGCAAACATCATAGTCCATGGGGACTCCTGTCTGATTTCATCTGTCAACCTGTCCATCACCATTGCAAATAAGAAAGGGCTCAGAGCTGATCCTTGATGTAATCCCACCTCCACCTTAAATGCATCTGGCACTCCCACCGCAGACCTCACCGCTGTCACACTACCCTTGCACATATCCTGTACCACTCTTACATACTTCTCTGACACTCCCGACTTCCTCATACAATACCACAACTCCTCTCTAGGCACCCTGTCATATGCTTTCTCTAAATCCACAAAGACACAATGCAACTCCTTCTGACCTTCTCTGTATTTCTCCATCAACACTCTCAAAGCAAACATCACATCTGTAGTGCTCTTTTCTGGCATGGAACCATACTGCTGATCACTAATCATCACCTCCCTTCTTAATATAGCTTCCACTACTCTTTCCCATAACTTCATGTACATTATTGTATGGTACACAAATAAAGATTGTCTGTGTATACATACCTGTGTGTCATGTCATGTCCTTTGAACTGTGAGTGGGTATATGTGCAGTGTAAGCATCCCCTTTGTGGGGCTGGTTGCCACACCACACATGTCACAGGTACTGGTTACAGGGCTTGTGGCTGGGGATATACATTTCACCCAGTACATCCACACTACTGCTACACATGTATGGCTACCAATACCCTTTGTCTGTGTATATGTATATGCACCCATATATCCCATATATCGTATCTATATATATATATATATATATATATATATATATATATATATCTGCACATAATCGTCAATGTATGGATGTCTGTGCATATCTGTACCATAGTAATGTGCAGTCCTTCAACATAGTACATTCCCTACGGTACAATGGCGTATCTGCATGATATGTTACAGATATTGGCCTGACATGTACAAGTGACATGGCTAACTGTTGGAGCATTGTAGCTGTGTTGTGGTGGGTCCTGCTGTCAAGTACTGCATGTGCTGGATATTGGTTTACACAGCATATCTGTTATGGCTGGGGGGGTTACATTGCAGTAATTACCAGGTGTCCATCATGTGTGCCCCCACCCCCATTAACTGTGCTCATGGTCAGTTATGTCGTACGGAGTGGGCCAGGAGTCCATTCCCATGTGGAAATCATATGCACATGTCTATTTGTATATATATATATATATATATATATATATATATATATATATATATATATATATTTATTTATTTTTTGTGGATATCTGCATAAGTACATATGTTACACCCCCATATATAGAGGGAGAGAACTGGACATTGATATAGCTCTAACTATGTATATGTATCCATATATATATATATATATAGCCACGCTGCTTCGCAAGGGACGGCTTGCACCTGTCACCCCTGGGCTTCCGGATATTGGCAAAGGTTCTTGCCACCCCCATAGTGCCTTTTTTAGGCAAGGCTCAAATTCTAAACCTACCACCCTAGAACACCAAAAAGGAAAAAAACTAAGGGTAATGCTGCTCAATGCCAGAAGTCTCAATCTCAAGATGCACTTTTCGAGGCCCTTCTCAATATGGAGAACATCGATGTCTGTGCTGTGACAGAAACCTGGTTCAAGGCTCCTGAGAGCACCCCAGCACTAACAGGTTTCACCTCATATCATACGTTCCGGCCCCAAAATCCGGACAACACCAAGAAAGGAGGGTGTCCATATTCATAAAGGACACCCACACCTCAAGGTTGGTGGCAACGCACGATGCATCGGAGACCATCCAGGTGCAATTAACCATAGGCAAGACTGCTCTGCAATTTGTAGCATGTTACAGGCCACCCTCTCAAACTCAGGAACCTCACATGGCCTTCCTGAAAACATTGGAGGGATAAATGTATCTCCAAACACCATCATACTAGGTGACTTCAACTACCCTAATATAGACTGGGAACACTACTCAAGCCCGAACACTCTAACCCAAAGATTCCTGGAGTTCATAAACTCAAATGCCATGGAACAACTAGTCACCATCCCCACAAGAGGTGAAAACATACTTGATCTCATCATCACGAACATGGGATCAAAATGTTCAACACCGGAAGTATACCCCTCACTGGTGAGATCAGATCATAAACTAATCTCGCTGGAGGTCCTCATCCCGCCCCACCTGAAACAAAAAGACCACAGTGAAAAACTTCTCAAAAGCCGATTTCACACTTCTAAAACTAGTGTGGTCTCCTTTAAGGCCCCTGAGCCAGTGGTAAACATTACTCAAACCGCTGAATCACTTACAAATGCCTTCTACCAGCACCTACAGGACTGCATGGATCAGGCAATCCCAAACAAAACTAAGACTCTCTGTACCAAAGGCAAGCGTCCAGTCTGGTGGACCCCAGCCATAAACAAGCTCTACAACAAAAGGAGGAAGCTACTACAAGATAGAGCAAAATCCTTGAAAGGTAAGACACCTTTGATCATTATAAGTAAAAACTAAGAGCTCTCATAAAATCATCCAAGGCAAATTTTGAGAGAAAAATCGCCAAGGACTCTAAAGACAATCATAAGGCCTTCTTTAGCTATGTTAGAAACCTAGGAGGAAACTCCCAGATATGCTCAGAATTAGTTCAAAATGATGTGAAAATTACTGAACCTACACACATTGCTAACATACTGGCTGACAGGTTCAGTGCAAACTTCTCCCCCTCCCCAAAAGGAGAGATATCTATTCCAGAGGATTGTAGCCCCCAAACATCTCCAACGCCCAGGTGAGAACTGCCCTCACTAAGGCAAAACACAGCATCCATGGGACCGGATGGTGTCCCCGGTGTGCTTCATGAACTCAACGAGGAATTAAACCCACAGTTAGGACAGCTGTTTAATCTTAGCCTCACCTCAGGATACGTACCCAAGGCGTGGCGCTCCGCGACTGTGGTCCCACTTCATAAGGGCGGTGCCTCCACAGGCCCTGGAAATTACCGCCCAATTAGTTTGACAAGCCTTATCTGCAAAGCCATGGAGAGGATCATAATGGAACTCATAAATAAAGACATAGGGAACTTGCAGACTTTGGATCCAACCCAGTTTGGCTTTGTCAAAGGCAGATCCTGCCTCTTAAACTTGGTTGACTTTCGAGACAGTCACCAAGGCCATTGATAAGGGAAAGGCAGTCCATACAGCCTACCTCGACCTGGCAAAGGCCTTCGACACAATACCCCACTCAGGTATCATCGAAAAACTCATCAGCTTGAATGTAAACCCATACATCACAAGATGGGTTGCAAACTGGCTAAGCGACAGAACCCACAGGGTCAGAGTTGCTGGAGCCATGTCAGACTCAAAGCCTGTCACAAGTGGTGTCCCACAGGGCTCAGTCCTGGGTCCACTCTTGTTCGGCATCTACTTTTCTGAAGTACAAGCAAACACAGGAGGGTTATGGCTGACAAAGTTTGCAGATGACTGCAAACTGGGCCATAGTCGAAACACATCTGACACAGATATCCTCCAGAAGGGCCTCACAGAAACGGATAACTGGTGCCAGAGCCATGGCCTGAAGTTAAACGCCAAAAATGCATAGTCATACCCTTCGGAAAAACAAGGTTACCCCTAGCTACCATATAGGTGACAATCCACTGAGCACAGAAAAGTCATCAGGGATCTGGGGACCCAAGTTGACAGTAGTCTTCGCTTGACACTCATGTTGCTAAAGTAGTTAGGAAAACCTTCTATATCGCCCACCTGATCATGAAGGGATTCACATCTAGATCACAGGAGGTCATCGTCCCCCTGTACTCATCACTCATTAGACCTATGATTGAGTACAATGCCCCATTCGGAATGTATCTGACCAGACACCTGATGCAGCTTGAAAGGCCCCAAAAGTTCCTCACCAAAAGGATAAAGGGTCTCAAAAATATGTCTTATGCTGCCCGACTGAAAGAACTCCAGCTTTATTCAGTCTCATACCGCTTGCTCAGAGGTGACCTGTGCCTGACATATAAGGCCATGTCAAACCCAGATTTGATGAATATGCTTCACCTCAAAAAATCTAGATCCCTCAGAACCACAAGGGCAGGAGACTTAAACCTTGACACAGTTATAAATAGAACGTGCTGGAGGGACAGATTCATCACCCAGAGACTCCCTATGCTGTGGAACAAAATCCCGGTACATGTGAGGCAGAGCACCTCGCTGGCCTTGTTCAAGAGGAATCTTGACCAATGGATGGGAGATCGCAGATATACCCCAGGGATTACTTCAGTGTCACTGCTTGACAGAGGCACAGAAAAATGATAGGCATAGTTTTTATTCAAACTAAAGGGGTGGCGAAAGCCACATAACTATGGGCTAGGCTTATAAATGCCCTTGGGCAGATAGCCTAGTATGAACCTATGAACCTATATATATATATGTGTATGTATGTAGATATACATATACGGATATACACACTGAACATATTAATCTATCTCTGTACGATTGCTGTTATATGGTTATTTGTAAGTCATACATACACACACACACATATATATATATATATATATATATATATATATATATATATATATATATATATATACCTATAGCTGTCTATCTCTCTACATTAACAGATGTATAGCTGTCCATATGTGCATGCATGTTCGGCCTACATGTGTAGCCTGTATCTCATTCTCTTGGCAATTGACATGGATGACCTTAGGACTGAGGTCAGTCATTCATGCAGATGTGTTTCAGACGTATCATCTCCAGCAATATATGTGTTCTACCACATATAACTGTGTAACATGCAACGTTTGAAGTGTATTAAAGCAGGATATGACAGATATCCCTATATGTACCCACATTATGGTGCACTATGTCCGTGATTCATGCATTAAGAGGTTGTGTGACTACTACATTCCCTGTGCTGTTGACTGATTGTGCTGGATGATATGCATGTGGCATGAGTGGTTATGTACATCTGTCATGGTTTAATGGTAAATCACATAGTTTATGATGTGCAGCTTCCTGGGTGTGGCCCTTCCACAGGCTGTATATTGTGTTTCAGGGTAAAACACCAGCTGTCGGATACAGAGTGAGTTAGGGACATTTGAGCGGTCGTACGTGGGTGTGCGCATGTATGCGCAGAGCTAAGCAATGCTAAGCTTGGGTTGCATTACCTTACACACAGCTAGCATCTACTTAGCTCAATCTATGTAGGCAATGCTTACCCCTGCGCTAATACACATAAGCACACTTACAACTGCATATCCATGTATACAACTGCTGTTATGCTCTTACACATTGTTACTAGTGCCTTAGTCGGTATGACACTTCACATGTGCATTTAAGGCAGTACTCCTGTGCAAATATAAATGTTACTTAGTAGGTTATGCAGCACAATGAAGGTAACATACGAATATCACATGGAAAATAGGATGTGCTGCAGTGGGACTGGACCCGGGAATGCGTGCACGTTAGGCGGATGCTCTGGCCACTACACTATTGCTGTTTTGCTTCGTTTGCATATGTCTACCATAATGACATACACATGTATCCTTCCCCCGGCCCCCAAGAACCACGTTCACAGCATCCATCCATTCCCCGGTTGCTGGCCCTGCTATACTACACCTCCACACATTTCCCTTTCTGCACGTCTCGGTACACCTCCAGTATGCTGTCCCAACCCAAGCG
This sequence comes from Protopterus annectens, assembly GCF_019279795.1. Lineage (NCBI taxonomy): Eukaryota > Metazoa > Chordata > Ceratodontiformes > Protopteridae > Protopterus > Protopterus annectens. Next base: position 1,429,661,388 of record NC_056744.1, on the reverse strand, counting down.
TCTGCAGGCTCCTCATCCGTTTAGTCCACGTACGTACCAGCCTTCCCCTGATCCTTCTCCGATACTGGTGGTGACATCGATGTGACCCACAACTGTTGGTTCATCCCACCAGGGATGGACCTGTTGTTGTGTCAAGAGTAGACCTAGCTGGTCTACAGTGTTTCTCCCACTGGTAGCATCCTGCCAGGGTATTGTGTAGCAGCGGTTTGCTCACACACCTGGCCAGCCTCATCTCCCGGTTCCATGGTACCAACTCCCCAGGTGTGACATACTGTGCATGAAGCACGCTCAAACATCCCCATGGTGTGCACTGTATATCATTATTCCATTCAGTATTATGCAGGACTACTGTTCTCATAGTATGATTGGACAGGCACTGTTCTGTGCTGCACATAGACTGATCATAATACTGTGGTTTGTGCAATGGACAGGTGTTCTGGTATTAATCTACACACTCATATACATTCCCTATACTGTTGTATGCCTGTGCTGGATGATGTGTTTGTGATCACAGCAGCTGAATGTGTATCCGCCATGGCTTAGTGGAACTCATGTCTACTTTAGTGTGCAGGGTCGGGGGTTTGCAACCTGGCATTGCAGATTATTTTGTTAATGGCCACAACAACAGCTGTTGCTATAGAGTGACTGTGGCACTGTAGAACATTTGTAGGTGGGTATGTGCTTGTTTGCACGTAGCACAGCATTACTGACCTCTGGTTGCAGTGTCTTGCCCTCAGTTAGCCTCTACATTACTTCACCAGTGTGGTACTCACATACCGGTGGCCAAACAGGCTTACACCCGCTTGCTCCCGCATACATATGCGCAATGTCGTGCATTTTGTTCACATCTGTCAACTGGGACACTCTGACTGTATGCTTGTCCATTATCAGTGGTGGCCCGGGGTGTAGAGCTCCACATTGACCCCAGCTACATATCCCAATTAATACTGGGGTGATCACATTCATAGAGGGTAACAGACATAATATAGCTACGTCCCCCATTAAACATGCTTAGTTTACATTAAACTGTCGGTATTATCCATGCTTAGGTCAGGTTTACATGTCAGGTATGACTATTGACAAAGGTCAGTTTAAGGTGAGGTTGGATTCCCGTTTCACAGGTCAGGATAGGTTACATGCAGGTATTCGGGGTAGGTGTACATATTCCATAACTGTGTGGTACAGTAGAGGCGAATAGCTAGGGAGTAGGTAGGTAGGTTGTGGGGGTGACATTGTAACTGTATAGTAGCCTGTAGGTATAATTGGATGTGGAGCAATAGGGAAGGTATGTCGGATGTTGGGATTTGTAAGCAAGGCAGGACAAGAGATGTCGATATCACTAGTTGATGTCGTGGTATAGAGTGTGAGATGGGGGGATTCTCAAGGTGGTGAGCCTGTGCTGCTCCAGGTGTTTTTGTGGTGTTGCTTCATGTGTTAGTTATATGTGTCCTGTGGGACAGCTATGATACTACATGTGGGTTGGGGTTCCAGATACTGGCAATATAGTGGGGGAAGAGGGTGTCACCTACGTGTACCCGTAGACATTAAGAGGAATGGAACAGGGTCTGATAGGTACATGGTGTGCATGGGGCACACAGGGGGGGTGTTAGTAGGGGGATTATCCATGGATGTGCAGGATGGCTGCAGGGAAGGTCCACAGCTGGCCATGTTGCCTATGACAACAGCTGTGCATATGCACTGCATTTGGTGTTTGCGTTGG